>NC_137791.1:121325750-121362304 GCF_963383645.1 Muscardinus avellanarius | reverse complement strand
AAAAAAAATGGCTTCTTTGCATGTGTGAATTCCATCACTGTTAAGCTACATACATCATCACCTGATATGGATTGGCCAACATAAAAAAGCTCCTGCATGCACACATATTGAGACATTTAATTGAGAAATGGAGCTTGAGAAATTGCTCATTGTCATCCTTCCTCTACTCCCTCCCTGAGAAATGGATATACATGACTTGATCTGTGAACACAGTGGTTTAGGAAAACCCCATTGGCCTCAAACTACAACTAACTGTATGACTTGGGGGGATTGAAGCTGACATCAAAATCCCTGTGGAGAAAAGTCCTAGAGGGCAGATATCACGTTGGCTTATCCTGCATAGAGCTTTGTTGAACAAATCACATAGAAAGGGTAGCATAATAATGCTATCTCTTTGTGTAAGAGCTGGTCAATTTGGAAAGCTGTCTTAACTCATGCTGGCCACTTTGGGATCTTTGAGTAAATTATTGCCTCACTGGGAGAAGCTGGCTCATTAGGCTGCCACATATATAGCAACGATGACTTTATATTTCCATTCCCAGGAATGTTTGATAGATATTAATGGAGTCTATTAACCACTAGAGTCAGAAAGGATGTCTATTAAAAAGATAGCCCCCTGTCTTAGTTCTGCTGGCTGTGATTTCAATCCCTCACCTTGCAGGGGAAACATATACCTTCATTGGATGCCTACTATGCGGTGGCTTCTTTGAATAGCTTATTTTTGCTGAATTCTACTGAAAATATTTATTTTATAAATTTGAGTACTAGTATTCTCTGTATTAGTCAGGATTTTCCAAAGAAACAGAACCAACAATACATATATATATTCTTTTTTCTCTTTCTCTTATGATATATATTATATATATCATATATATATAATATAATATATATTTTTCAATAATATATATTTCTTTCAACAATATATATTTCTTTCTCTCTCTTTCTCTTATCGTATATAAGAGAGCTTTTTTATGTTGGTCAATTCATATCAGCTTAACATTGATGCAATTCACATATGCAAAAGCCATTATTTTAGTCAAGGATTTTAGCCCTAGTGCTAATTAGGCAAGGGAGATATTTATGACTTTAACAGAAGTGGTTCTATTATGAAATATATTAGGTTCTGGTATAATATATTGTACATATATATATATACATATATATGTATATATATAATATTATATTTTATTTAATAATATCGTTTTAAAAGTCCTGAAAGCTGCAGCTCTGGTCCAAGGGCCTGGTTACTACTAGAACTGGTGTTAGATTTCGGTATCATTCACTTGGTAGGTTTCTGCAGAATTACAGGATGTTGATGTTAAAGGGGTCAGGGAGACTTCCACCTAGATTTCAAATGAAGACCTTGGAAGAGAAGCAATGAGTAACAGGTTTGGAATCCGTGTGAGTAGCTCCTGTGAGGGCCATGTGTGAAGTTGTGAGAGTGAAGCTGAAGCCGCTGGGTGGATCCCAGAATTAAACTGGCAAAACCATAGAAGCAGAGATGCCCCAAGCCCTCAGAGTATGTGCCCTGGACGCTGGACCTGAAGCTATAGGACTTAATGTCTTGCTTGCTGGATTTCAGTCTTATTTTGGTCCCTTCTTTATATGCCCCTATTTCTCCTTTTTGGAATGATAATGTTGACCCTGTGACATTGTCCATTGGATACATGGAACGTGCTTTTTGTTTTTATAGGGGCTTATAGCCAAGAGTTTACCTTGCGTCTCAGCGAAGACTTTGGACTTTTGAGAAATCCTAAATGTTAGGACTATGTTAAGACTATTCTTATAGATGAATGGGATTCATTTTGTATTGTGAGATGGGCAGGAGCTCTTGAGTGTCAGAGGTAGAGGGTTTTGATTTAGATATACAATGTCTCCCAGAGTGCTCATGTATTGACAGTACATATTCAGAAGTAAAATAATTAAATCATAAGAGATATAACCTTGTCAGTGAAGCAATCCATTGATAGGTTAAGAATTTAAATAGATTTACTGGTTGATATTGTACGCATGTTGGTTTTTTTCTGAAGGAGGGAGGAAGATCATTGGGGCCATGCCTTTGGGGATTAGAGACTATATATTTCCTTGGTCCCTTGGTATCACTGTCTGCATTCTAGCTGCTGTAAACTGAGGGAGGCTTTTCTTCCTGTGCCATGCCCTAAAGCTTTGCCACCAAGCCATTGCTGCTGCAATCCAGCTGATCATATTGACCTCAGAAATCCTGAGTCCTAAAACAAACCTTTCCTTCTCTAAATTGTATTTGTCAGGCATTTTAGTCATAGTGACAAAAAGGCTGAGTAGAGTATGGAAGAGTATGTTTTAATATTCTGATTCTTACTTTCTAAAGACTTTAAGAACTAGCATTGAAAATTTATCTATTACCTTTAGCTTAATCTGTTTAACATTTGAATTCCAACTGATTTAAACTCATGTGATGGTCAGTTTTTTTATTTATGATTTAATCATGACTCATTCTGTGGCAATACCCATCTTGTTTCTCGATCTTTCTTGTAACCTCTGCTTACCATTTTAATTTTTTAAAAAATAAGGGAAACTGTGTGGTGAACTGACAACATAGAGGAAACTGTGTGGAGTATTGATAACATACTACTACTACCACTAGTTATCATTTATTTTGTATTACTTTGTGCCAGTCACGTTCTACATATTTATAAATACTAATTCATCTAAGTCTTCACAGATCTACTATTCTGCTCTCTGTCCAGGAGACTAACCTGTTGGGACTACATCAAAAAAGGCCACCCTCTATCTTCTGCTGGGACAGGAAGTAAAGGAAGACCTGGCAGGAAGTTGAGTGTTAAATCTAAGTGTTAATTCTCTGGCTTCATCAAAGTAAACTTTTCACCAGGAGACACTACATAAGTATTTTTTTTTGAGGGGTGGTCCAGTTAAAACTATCCCCATTCATTCCTTAAACTAGAGATGGCAAGTGCTCAGCAGCTTAGACTTTCAGGTTCTTTGTGGTCCTCCTATACCTATTACTTTGATGCTAGCTCCTTCATAAATAAATTCTTCTTGAATTCCTTTAGGGTGACTAGGTTATAATATCTCTCTCGGAACTCTGAATTCTTAAATAATTCCATTATTAATTCATATTACAAATCAGGGAAATAGATGGGTTGACTCCACAATTTTTTGAAGATCACATATGTTGTAAGTAGAAGAACTGAAATAGAAACTTGCACAATCTAGCTTTTGGGGTCATGCTTTGAACTATGCTATAGTGTGTTCCAGCATGAACACTTTCTATTCTAGTGACCATTATACCTAGAGCAACAGTTTACATCCAGTCTCCTTTCCCCTGAAACTTTCTGATTTTATTTGATCATGATTTTTTTAAATCTCAATCTTTTAATTCTTAAATCTTCCATGATTATGATTTTGTTGTAAATCTATAGTCAAAGAATGTGTACATTTTGGGGGCAATGACCACTGTTTTCTTCTTTTAATCCTCAGTAAGAGACTCGGTTCTGGGAATGTGATATAATCTTAATAAATATTTACTGATTGATTCAAATGTTTACCTGCACTCTATAAATAGCCCAGTAGGGAATATCTTCTTGAATAGATCAGAAATATAGAAGAAAGTAGGCTGTTAAAATTATGTGGCAAAGTCATACATCTGGAGACAAGTCTAATTCTTTCTCTGAGCTCTGCAGCTTTTAATTAGTTACTTATCTTCTCTGTTTCAAGACCGACTACCAGGTTTATGTCTCTTGTATTTAATTTGGAGTTTGGACTTGAAAACTATTAGGCATTTGAAAGATATGTGTTAGAGAAATAAGTAAATTTATATTTTTATAATAAGTGTTACTTGTTAGAAGAGTGTTTCAGAAAACTAGGTTTACAGAAAAATTGTGAAGATAGCACAAAGAGTTCCCACATACTCCATGCCCAATTTCCTCTATTATTAACATCTTACATTAGCATGGTACAGTTAATGAACCCATACATAATCGGTTCACTATTATTATTAACTAAAATCTCCACTTTATTCATATTTCCTTAGTTTATATCTAATGGCATTTTTTCTGTTCCAACTACCTATCCAAGGCACCACATTAATTTAACTGTCATGGCTCAGACTTTCCACATTCTTGATGACTTTGCTAGTTCTAAGTAGTGTTGACCAGATATTTTACAGAATGTTTTTGAATTAAGATTTGTCTGATGTTTTTCTCAGAATTACACTGGGGTTGTGTCTTGTGTGGAGGAAGATTGCAATATTTCATTTTCCTCCCATCTTATCAAGGGCACCCACTATCTCATTTCTTATTACTGTTGCTATTAACCTCGATTACTGCTGCTATCAGGTTCCTCCATTGTAAAGTTATTCTGTTTCTATAGCATGGACTGAAGTCACACATTTAGCCTGTACTTAAGGAGTGGGATTTATGTTCCATCTCTCCAAGGGTGGAAAATCTACATAAATAATTTGGAATTCTTCTGAGTGGATGATTTGCCTCTTTTCTCCATTTAGTCAGTTAGGTTTTTTGTTTTGTTTTGTTTTGTTTTGTTTTGTTTTTGCAGGTCTGGGGATGGAACCCAGGGGCATTCGACCTCTGAGCTCCACCTTCTGCCCTATTTTTTATTCTTTATTTTTGAAACAGGGTCTCACTAAGTTGCGGAGGGCCTCACTAAGTAGCTGAGGCTGGCCGTGAACTGCGCTTCTCTGATCTCAGCCTCCGGAATGCTGGGATTACAAGTATGTGCCACCACGCCCAGCCAGTTATGTATTTTTATCAGTGTTAAATTATTTTATATTTATTCCATACTTTCAGCTATAACCCAGTATTACTTCTTTTTGTTGTTCAAATTGTCTCATCTTTACCACTGGAAGCTTTTTGGGTTGGCTCCCTTTGTCCCTTGAACAAATCCCTCGTGTGTGTGTGTGTGTGTGTGTGTGTGTGTGTGTGTGTGTTTTATTGATGTTGTTTGCTTGCTTGCTTGTTAAGAACTTTACTTCCTTCCACTACAAGGTGGATACTTAGATCATCTTGTATGTTACCTGTCTTAATTTTAGAATCATTCATGTCTCCTGGGGATTCATATTTCCTTTTATTGAGGAGTGGTCTGGGTGCAAAATGTATTCAATAAGTGTGTCATTAGTGAGGGAAAAGAAATTAAAACAATATTTCTCAAAGAGGGGCCCCATGCTATTAAGCAAAATATCTTTGCAGTACATCAAAGACCTCTCCACTGGATGATATGGAATTGTGTTTATCCCCTTACAACTCTATTTTAATCTTCTGGTTCAGGAAGAAAACTCCAGTTTGATCCTGGTAATCTCAAGTTTGAGAATCTCCCTTTCTAATAAAGCAAAATAGCCTCAGGCTTGGAGCCTCTGGCAAACAAAACAATATAGGCAGAATCAATGTTATTTTGTTTTGATTGTATTCATTTATATTTTCATTTGAGAAATTCATCACAAATTTAACTTGTCCATTTGCAAGAGGAACATATATTTTTCTCTTGCATATATTAAGTAAAAATGCAAAATACTTTTTTATATTAACTTATTTACAGAATTCTTTGGTATATTTTCTGTAGCTATAAAAGAATATCAAATACTGGATAATTTATAATAAACAGAAATGTATTGTCATATGCCTTTAAAGGTTGGGAAGTCCAAGACTGAAGGACCAGTAGTTTAGGGCCTCAGCAGCAAAGGCCTGTTTGCTGCACTGTATCACAGAAAGATGACATCACATGGTAATGGAAGGAGAAATTAATTGAATTCACAGCCTCATGCTCTTTTATTACCAGGCATACCCTATTCAGGAGGATGGAGTACTTGTGACTTAAACATCTCTCATTAGGCCCTACCTCCCAATGCTATTGCATTGAGGATTATGGTTCCAACGCATGTTTTGGGGGATGCATTCTACACTTAGCACAGAAAACAAAACAACAAAACAAAACAATACTAATGTGCCAGTGACTGGTGCAATGTGGAGAAAGTAGTGAGTAAATAATTGAGTATGGAAGAAATTGGAGCAAATAATCTCAAAAAAATCTTTCGCAGCTCAGGAATTGGATATTCTATATTGATTGGTCTCTATTATCTGAGATCTATAGCTGTAGGCAACACTTAAGAGTGGGACTAATTTTAAATCTGAATCTCAGGAGAAAAAGAGGACTCTGTTGAAAACACTAAAATTCTTATAGTGATTTTGTTTTTAGTTGTTTTCAGCCCCAGAACAGAACTAACAGCCAGGTGTCGGCAGAGGGTCAAGTAAGAGATGCTGGGTAGTGCCTCAGGAGAACTGTGGCATGGAGAACACAGAGCTACAAACCAAGGGGAATTCTGGCTATAATAGCATCAATGGATGTCGTCAAAATGTTCATGAAAAATGAAAATATAAAGCAAATAATTATGACAAGCATATTGTCTAATTAAGATGAATGGGACATGCTTCTTATGCATTTTTAATCTGTTAAATAAACAGCATATTAATAAGGCTTAATTATATCACCACACACTTAAAGTGACTTTCTAAAATAAACTTTATTTTGATTTAACATATGCTTTTTGTGTGTTTTTGAGGCACTTTTACAAGCAACATACACAAATAACATCTTGAAATAAATCTCTTGGATGTGATTAACATTTTGATCAAAAATTTTCCTTTTCATTTCTTGCATGATTCAGGATCTATAATTTCCTACTTTTGAGATACGTGTCCTTTCATTCTTAATGCTAGAAAGCTGGAGAATGATCCTCTTATCTTTGATAATACTATCTTCATGGTTCTGGTCTTTCTTTTTCATGAGCAGTTAACATTTCCTGCTATTTCAATCTCAGAAATAGCTCCTCACTCTGCCCCCTGCCCCATATCTTTACATACATGGAGTATAATCACAAGTTCTTTGACCCTCCTGCTCCCAAAACCTAAGGTTAACTTCCCTACTCTGCATCTTGGCTGACTTGTGACTCCCTTGAACAACAAGGGCAATAGATAACAACTGACCTCAAAGGGATAGACAACTTATACCACAGTCTCTTGGTTCCCTGGACACCAGTAAAACATCTGATGAATCACTCTCCGAGAAAACCCACATAAAGAGCTTATGAGAATACAGGGAAAGTGAGATGATCCTAGTGAACTAACTTCAGGGCATTTCTGCCAAATTGCTGGGCTAGTGAATGAAACCACCTTGTATATTCCAAACCAGCCTTATCTGAGAACCCAAGATACTTGAGCATAAGAAACAATTATTGACATTTTAAGTCAATATTTAAGAGGATAATCTATACAATTCAACATATAAACAGTATGGCAGGTTTTCCCAAATATTTTCCTGCTCTGAGAGATCCATGATTTCTATCCTTTATTGTTTGTTTGTTTTTGGCGCTAGAGATTGAACCCAGAGCTATTTGACCTCTGATCTTTACCCTTAGACCTTATTTTACTTTTTTATTTGGAACAGAGTCTCACTTATTGCCGAGGGTCTCATTCAGTTGTCTAGGCTGTCCTCAGACCTGCTATCTTTCTGTTTTAGCCTGACAAGTAGTGAGATTACAGGCATGCACCCCCACACTCCATAATCCCATTCTTTCAAAGGGGACATTTCTATTTTTTTTGTGGGGGGTTATTCTTCCTCATCTCATTGACATCATAGTTGGCCCCAAAGATTCATTTTATTCAATAAAGTAGGAGCAGAAATGGCATGCCACTGTGTAGTATAAGTTTCAAGACCCACCATATTTTTCTTTCCCCTTTACTGAGAAATGCCCCAAATAATAGAAATTCATTCAGCCTGGCTGCCAGAATGAGGTAGGTAAAGGATAGAGTTGTGCTGCCCAAAGTCAACATGTCATATGAGCAAAAAGTCTCTGTTTACTTTTTAAAGTCATAGGGATTCTAGAGTTTTTTTTTTTTTATTGAGCTCTCAGAATTAACGTCCTAAAAATAAATCCTGTGATATTATCCACAAAGATGGCACGGCATCTGGCTGTTCCTCTTTGGTCTCCTCATTTGTGTACCCCCTAGGGAAGCAGGGTTTGTCTTGAGTTTTAACTTTTACATCTGTGGTCTACTCTGTTTGGCATATATTTTTCAATTGATACTCTTGGAAACCTCTTACATATTTTTTTAAGATCCATATTAAATGTCATTTTTAAAAATATTTTTTTTCAGGTAAAGTAAGCTCCTCCTGTTTAGTTTCTAAGAAGACAGTGAAAGAGTAGTGGCAACAGGATCCACATATTGGGCAGGATTGTTTTAAGATTAAAATGTTTTTCATTTGCAACTCACATAATGCTTACAATAATCTCTGGAAGCAATCCTGGAATTGCCATTTTATAACTGGAGAAACTGAGGCACGGAGAGGTTAGAAAAGTGCTCAAGACCACACACTTATTAAATTCTGGAGAAAACATTTAAAACCAGTGGTCCAGCTTCGGTGTTTTCCTCATTATTGTCATACTGCATGGATCTGACATTTCAAATGCCTAAGATAGGATTTATAAATTGTAATAAAAATTAAAAACAATTGTAATAAAGTTACTTGTTTGCACCAGTAGACTTGGAGTTCCTGCAGGGCAGGGAACATGCCAGTCACTTTTATACTCATGTATAGAGCACAAAGTCAGGCACCTGGGAATTCAATAAATAATTTTCAATGACTAAACAGGGCTTGAATTTAGATCCTAAAACTTTAAGTTCATTTTTTCCCTTTGTCACATTAGTCACATTCACTTTATGTTGCTTTTCATCTTACTCTTATAAACGAGTTCTGGAAATGCATCTGTTCTATTAGTTGAGATAGTAGCTAAAACATTTATTGAAGAAGACTATCAATTCATTTCAATTATTTCTTTTAATCTTATAATAATAATTATGATTCAAAAAGAAATGCTAATTTTCTGAGAACTAGTTGTGCATGTTAAGATGTAGTTTAACCTCATGGCATCTCCTTCAAGGTTTCACATTCTTTTCTAGAACTTCACCTGCTACTCTGACCTTCCTGCATTACAAATGACTATGATTATTTGGCTTATGTTTATTATAAATACATTGACTATAAAGTTCTTTCTTTCACTGATATACTTTTATTTCACTTAGGACTCGTTGTTTCTTCTCCTTTGCTGATACATTTCTATGAGAGCCCAAACTCTCCTAAGACCAGTATCAGCAATGAATGTCATAATAACAGTCTCAAGCAAACCCATCCTCCTTATCTTCATTTCAGACAACAACTGAGGTTGGTCTCCCTGCCTTCCGTTTCCAGAAAATTTAAGTTTACATCCTGATCCAAAGTCAATTTAATACTTCATCTAAGATTTTTATGTTCTATGTTTTTATGTTTTTCCCCCTTATTGCTCTTCTGTGGTTTTGAGCTCCTATTTTGATTGAATTAAACTAGAGATTTTATAACTTTTGGATATATTGTCCTTCAGCTGTAATGCATGACTAGAACACAAATCCCACCCATTTCCCACAGTTTCTCCTATAACTCCCCTCCCCACATTAGTATTTTGTATGTAAAGATGGATTCTAATACATAGGTGTGAAGGATTCCAGTCAAAGCAAAAGGTATAAATTCAACTAAGGCTTCTGGTGTCTATCAAATTTCTTAGTCTTCCTTCTTTCCTTCCTTCTTCCCTCCCTTCCTTCCTTCCTTCTTCCCTTCCTTCCTTCCTTCTCTCCTTCTCTCCTTCCTTCCTTCTTTCCCTACTTCCTCTTCTTTGCCTTCCCCTTCCCAAGGTGATATTTTGGTCAATTATGGTGTAGCCTTAAATGTTTTGTTCAATTGTTGCCACCTCTTTGGTTGCCTTTGTTTCTTCAAACACACCACATTGTCTTCTAACAAACAACTTGTTAAAGTATGCTTTCTAAACAGAGATAGACTTGCTTCTACCCTAACATACATTTATTTAGCTAACTAGTGAGATATTTATTTTGATGTAATATAATAACAATAGCCTTTCCCTTGTATTCAAATTTTTATTTTATCAATCTTTAAAGTGTTTTGCTCTTTTAAATATGACTATCAAAATAACCATGAGAGATAGGGAAGAAGCAACCAGATATCACATACATGTTAGTAACGTAGATTAAAAATGTGCTACTTATTTAAAATATGAAGGCTTAAAATCTACTCCATGTATTTTTGTGGAAATAAGTCTCAAAGTTGAAAGAGGACTCAGGGATCATCTAATTATAGGAAGATAAGATATTGCAATTTTTACTTTATAGACAAGACACAGGATGCCCAGAGAGTGTTGGCGATTTGTTGACAGTATAAACAAATAGTATAAACAAATAGTAGAGTGTAGCTTTAGATCCCATTTACTTCTACTTCATGGGCAGGGCTCTTCATTTTTTAGCAAATGCCTCAGTTCACTGAAAGCCTACGTAAGAATGGGGATGAGACAGTAGGTGTGCACCTAAGCATGCATATGTTACCTAGTTGTGGACCACAGGGCTATTAAGGGTATGCGTCATAGGAGGATTAAAAATGATTCTAAGGAATTAAGCTGTTTTAGTGTTGATTTAGCATAGGAGGGTCTGTAAGAGTGATGATTTATAGGCGTCCATCATCACTGCTTTTATTCAGCTTCTTGCTTTCTCTACATCATTACCAGTGAGCATCTTTAGTTACACCTATAACAGAGAGAAAGTTATCTTCTACTATTAAGATATTAGCTCTTATGAGACAGACAGATATATGTTTCGCCAAGAAGTAGGATCACCTCCATCAACATATATTCATACATTGATTTTAAAAAAAATACAACGGACTAGGACAACAAGTTTTGTTTATCAAAGGGAATTTCATTTCCTCATTGACTTTAAACAATGAAGCCCTTGAAACAGTCAGTCAATACACATCTCAGGGAAGAACAAAGGAAGCATCTGAAAGTGGGATTAGTAAATTACCCACCTTCAAATTTCAAATAAATTCACACAAAAGCAGCTCTCCATTTTCCCCTGCAACTCAACACAGAGAGCCAATCACAGCCTATAGATCATGGTTGTGTCGAAATGTTCAGCAAGCTGAAGGGTGTGAAGAATGGATGTTCAAATCAGAATTATCCCAATTAATATAATTGCTAGAGGGTTAATATGTAAAATTAAAAAGTAAAAGAATGGCCATTTATGTAAGGTCTATACACAATGGCAATATCACATAATTGAGGTTTATAGAAAAACAATTTAACTGAAATATTTGGTTGTAGATCACTGAAGCAGAGGAATAAACCTTAAAATTGAGCTCCTAGTGTGCTATAAATGTCCTCAAATAAGGTATTGTTTTTAACTTCTTAGCCAACCAGAGTACACTGTAGAAAGGCCATTTTGACTCAGTGGCTAAGGAGAG
The DNA here is from genome assembly GCF_963383645.1 of Muscardinus avellanarius. NCBI lineage: Eukaryota > Metazoa > Chordata > Mammalia > Rodentia > Gliridae > Muscardinus > Muscardinus avellanarius. Next base: position 121,350,958 of record NC_137791.1, on the reverse strand, counting down.
AATTTTCTAATGGCCTATGTTCTCATTTTCTGTATTTCTTTGCTTTTCTTGTGTGTGTGTATGTTCTCAGGGTAAAATTTACTTTTTTTTTTTTGTGGTACTGGGGGTGGAACCCAGGGTTTTTTCTACCTCCGGGATACACTTCAAAACCTATTTTTTTTATACTTTACTTGGAAACAGGGTCTCACTAAGTTGCTGAGAGCCTCACTAAGTAGCTGAGGCTGGCTTTGAACATGTGCAATCCTCCTGTCTCAGCCTCCCAAGTGCTGGGATTACAAGCATGTGCCACCACACTCAGCTCAGAATAAGATTTAAAAATGAGAAAATCTACAAATGGAAATGAAGGGACAGAAGGACAGAAAGGAGCAGAGGAAGAAAGCCAATTGTTTTCAGTCTACATTCTCTTGCCCCTCAAGAGTGATGGAGACAGAACAATAATCTTCAGGGGATGCAACTTAAATCAAGTAAAACAAAAACAAATATCTAAAGCACAGAGACAAACATCAATTTATAAAACAAACACCAGTATAAGAATTATGTACGGTTTCTATCGAGGTGAAGGATTATTGAGGGGAGAAAAAATGTTTGCTGAGAAATGGAATAATTAGTAACCAGGGCCAGTTAAACTTTCTATGTTTCAGTTACTGTATTTCTCAAAAGGCAATAATATAAATCTTTTTTTTTTACCATTTCTCTTAGGATAATCAGGTTCTTTGATACTTGATGATATATAAATCACATTTTCTTTTTATACTATCATCATCTTTAGAGGTAGAAACTAATGAATAGAGAGGATTGTCTTGATCTTATTAAATATGTTAAGATATTATTAAGTTACAAACAATAGAACTGGGACAATTTATAATACTACTTTACAAGTTCAGACCTTAAGAATTAAAAAAAATAGGGCAGAGAGCTGCAAATCTAATAAAGTAGTCAGCAAAAAAATATAAAGAAAAATGACATCATACACCAGTGGTTAGTAGAGGATATTGTTGAGTTGTAGGTTCGTAAGTTGGCCTGATATGGACTGGTCCAACCTTGGAGTTTAAGGCAGTTGAATGAACAGGAGTGGTTTTATTAGAGAAAATAGCAGTCTGTGTTCATGATGAGAGACTTGTTTGGGGAAAGTAGACTGGCTGAAATAAAAATGAATAGCAAACACAAGAACAGAAAGTAGGCAAAGTGTGGAGTCAAGATGCCAGAGCCAGAGTCTAAACCATGTGGTAGCCACCTGGCTGTCTCCTCCAATCCTTGCAGGATAATGATGATGGTGCTTATGTAGTGAATACTCGAGTTTGTGCTGGACTCAACAAAAGAAAATCACACTGAATTTATAAGAGAAAAGAATCTACTAATAATGGTAGTAAACTGGACTTACCCATTGTAGTTCATTTTTAAAATCACTCGCACTCAGAGAAAATGATCCCCCTCAACGCCTCTTTCTCAGAACTACTCTCAAAGGCTTAAAACAGGGCAGAAACCTATTTTTATTTCCAAGAATCACTTTCAAAAGCAGAACTATCCCTTAAATTGGGCATTTCCATCCAGAGCTTTGACTCCCATTATCTTTTATCTGTCGCATGTTGCTGTAGCCTCCAAATGTGTTTCCCTGCTATTACAGCTTCCCCAGCACCTGTTGTCCATACTGACACTTAGGTTGTTCCTAGAGAGTGTTATTTGCTCATGTCATTTCCTCCTTATAATTATTCACCAGTTTCTTTCTCCTCTGTTGCTCTTTGTTTGACCTTAATGTTTTTACAGATCCCCTTTCTACTCTCCAGAATGCACATCTGGCCTTTATAAATAGGTCATTTTTTTTTTTTTTTGATGGTGGTACTGGGGTTCCTGGAAGCCCTTCTACCTCCAGGCTACACTCCCAGACCTATTTTATATTTTTGAAAAAGGGTCTCTTAAGCCAGTGCTGCTGGCTTCGAACCTGTGCAATTCTCCTGTCTCCACCTCCCAAGCGCGGGGATTACAAGTGTGTGCCACCACACCTGGCTATAAATAGGTCATTAATGCCCCAAATTGTCCTGTTCCACCATGACTGTGTTTTTGTAGATGTGTTTATTTTTTTCTCTGTTTGTCTTATAAACCCTTAAACATGTTTCATACTTTCAAAGAAGCCCTATATATGCCTAGGAACATTTCCCCTTGATACACATATTGACTTCTGCCTTTCAGAGACTTTGGCCACTGCTTTTTTTGAAGATTTTCTCCTGCTATACCAAACATCCAAAAATATAGCCAAATCTCCATTAACTATATTTAGCTAATGAAAACTTTTGTGGGAATATTTATAGTGGACTTGAGGTTATTTGATGACACATAACTCATTTCATTTAAAGTCGACTATAACTTCTTGGCAGTCGTGCATACAAAGGAACTTTTGTGAAATGAGAAAATCTGACCTACAAATTGTTGAGAAGTGCAATGAAATGTTTATATATAGTCAGTATAACAACAAGTGAATTTGGCATATTATGTTTATAAACATCTAATTACTATCTTGTTAATTCTGACATAGCAATGTTCTTTTCATGTTTTAGAGCCAGATATTTTTTAAGCCACGTTTCAGATATTTGAAGCTTATGAATAACTCATTGGCCTCAGCCATGATAGTGTCTCTAGTGTATAGTAAGTAAATTTTCTAGTTCATATTTATGTATTGTTTGGTATTTTCTAACTGTTTTATTAGACTGACTTCCTCAATACTTAATACAATAATCAGTACTGACATTGTCACACAACAGTTGTTGACTACATCCACATATAAATGTAAATAATTAGACATGATATAGGTAAACAGAGAGAGATGGATGCAATCATGATTATCTCCTTTGAAATGAATTAGTAGAAGGTGGTTAGTGTAGTTTGTGGCTATCTACTAGAACTCATGGATTTCTGAGACTGAAATACTGGGAATGCATTCTCAGGCCGGGCGTGGTGGTGCACACTTTTAATCCCCGCGCTTGGGAGGCAGAGACAGGAGGACTGCGCTGGTTCGAAGCCAGCCTCACTGGCTTAAGAGACCTTGTTTCCAAATAAAAATATATAAAATAGGTCTGTGAGTGTAGCCTAGAGGTAGAAGGGTTTCCAGGAACCCCAGTACCACCAAAAAAAAAAAAAAAATGCATCCTCAGATTTTCCTTACTGCAAAGTGATTCTGTACCACCACTATGTTGTAACCTTTTAGTGACTAGTGAAGCAAGAAAGCTTTTACTGTTAGGAGGTTAGTTCACATTGCTACTTCATATGAAGTTGCAAGAATATTAATCAAACATCCTTGCTAATTATTACTAAAGTTTAAATGACAGAGTACATACTTGACATCATATTTGACAATAAAAAGGACATTTTGGCAAGTTCTCTCACATAGACACTAACTGAGGTACTATTTATTTTTTCCTATAATTTAAGTATGATATTTATGGTTCTTATGTTTTAACTTATTTACTTGGTCTACTAAGACACTATCAGTGATTTATACACTTAATTCTTTTTAATTGAAACGATCTAAAAACATGTTTCTGAGGCTATATAATAACTTCTTTCTCCTAAATGAATCAGATAAAACTGTGAGGGAGAGATAAAATGCAATATAGATCCTTTTATGTTTTTTGGTGGTACTAGGGTTCCTGGAAACCCTTCTACCTCCAGGCTACACTCCCAGACCTATTTTATATTTTTATTTGGAAATAGGGTCTCTTAAGCCAGTGAGGCTGGCTTCGAACTTCCACGATCCTCCTGTCTCTGCCTCCTGAGCACAGGGATTACAAGTGTGCGCCACCACACCTGGCTGTTCTAGATCCTTTTAAAATATATTTATTGGTTCATTGCAATTATACATCATACTGAGATACACGGTGATAGGAATATACATGCAAACAACACTGAGTGTGTTTCTTTCTTGATCCTGCCCTTTTCCCTACACTTTCTCATATATGTCATTGAAATTGTAACAGTTTAAATAGTGATATGTACATATATGAAATTACTAATGCCAATATAGATCTTAATAATTTTAAAATAGGTTGTGAGGAGCAGGGCTATAACTCCCATTGACAATATTGGGATCGGAATACCCAAATTTCTATGGCCAGTGATAAAATGATGCTCAGACCTGACAGTGTGTATTATTCATGAGTTAGCAAGCAGAGCTCTTTATTTCCCAGCACCTTACATTAGTCAATTATGGTCAGGCTTTCCTGCATTATTGACCACTGCATTGCATTTATCAGAACACTCATATCCATTAAGCACAGGAATCAAAGGTTAAATAACATCAGAGTTCTGACACAAATAAAAGTAATTTGAGATCAGAGTCAATGGCCTGTTCCCTTTTGATTTGCTTTCATAGGCAGAGTGTGAATGAATGAGAACATCATTGGATTAGAAAGCACAATCTCTACTTTCATTCAGTCTTTCTGCCATGAATTATTGTACTTTCCAATGGAGAGGTAGGGTGCATAAAAACGGTCCATCTATTCTGAGTTTAACACTGAGCCTTGGACAATTACTATTGTTAGTATGAGTATACATGTGTAGACTATAACATGTGTGAGGGCTGGGGATTGGGGATGGATCTGACTTAAGGACCACTGTATCCCCAGAATGTAGTAGACAGAACATAGTCAGGAAGTTTTGGTGGTTTTATAGCTAAGTCTACAAACATATTCACAGCCATAACAACTCATTGAATATATATTTGAACATGAAATGCACACCATTAAATGCTATGCAGGATTCAGTGGTAGAGACTATTAAACGGATAGGAATTATGTTTGTCTTCATTTGGAAATCTAGTGAGATAGTTTGTCATAAATTAAACAAATAATCACCAACTGCGTAATTACAAATTGTGAGAAATGAGTGTTCTGCAAGTATCATTATTGGGACCTGGAGAGTTTTTATCAACATATGCTCATTTTTATTGAGAAATCAAAGACTTCTTTGTAGAAGTAATCTTTAAGATCAAGCCTAGCAGAATACCAGGAATGTACCCATTGCATAGTAGAAACAAGGACACTCTACCATATAGAAAAGCATGCTCAGATGTCCTGTGGCTGAAAAGAGCATGTTATGCTCAAGGAATTGAGGCAAGTAAGCCAGTGTAACTAGAAAATACAGAGCAAATGGATGGTATTTATTGAAGATATAGGGGAGGGGAAAGGTTTTGGATTTGTGTCATGTCAAATGGTTCTAAGGTTTATAAGTAGTGTGTGTGTGTGTGTGTGTGTGTGTGTGTGTGTGTGTGTGACTAAAACTTTTTGTGTGGTAAGGGGAATTGGATCTATAAACATTCTATCTCCAAGTTCTACTCCAGCCCCTTTAAGTTTTGTTTTGAAACAGGGTCTCACTAGGTTGATGAGAGTCTCCTTACCTTTCTGAGGCTTTCCTTAAAGCTTTAATCCTTCTGTCTCAGCTGTTACTGGGGATTGAATCCAATGGCATTTTACCACTGAGCTAAAACCCCAGGTTTTTTAATTTTATAAAATTTTGAAGTGAGGTCTGGCTAAGTTACCTTGTGCTGATTTAAAACCTTCAATCCTCCTATCTCAGGCTCCCAAACACTAGAATTACAAGTGCTACTCACCATGCTGAGCTTATAAAAATATTGAGTGGCTGTGTGCACATGCATAAGGTGATATCACCTACTTTGGTTTTTATGAAGATCCTTCCAGCAGCTTTGGGTACGATGACATAGAGAGAGGTAAAATGGAAATGAAATTATTTAGAAAATAGTTACAGACCTCTAGGAGAAGATGGTGGCTTGGACCAAGGAGTTTACCTTGCAGGTAAAGATGAGCAGGCAGGGTTGAGTCATAAGCTGAAGGTAGAATCAATAATTCTTGCTGTTCTGTGAGTAAAGTCAAAAGAATGGAAGGTACCAAGGAGAACTGATGCTTACTGTGATCACCTGGTTGAATGGAGATACGTTTCATCCAGTGAGAGGCAGGGAGAGCATCTCTGGGGGAGAGAATAATTCATGGTGCCTGTAAAATAATTTTCTTTGGATATGCATGGCATGTACAAGAAAAGTCATGATTGAAGATATATGTTTGGAGAAATCTACTTGTAGATTTATTAGATGAGTGCAGATCCTTAGAAAGATGGTTTAGCTTGAGAAGATAAGGAAATCTTAGGGCTGAGTTCTGACACAACTCGGGTTAGCAGAGGAAGGGGAACTAGAAAAGAAATAATGATGCCCAAATGTATAAACATTCTTAGTGACTGCAATTGAATGACTCTTAACTGAAAGCGCATAGTACCTCAAGGGGATATATATGAATAGGTGTCAGGGAGTCTAAGAAATTTGTGAATATTATATAAAAATTATGTAGATTTGTACATGATTACTTTTCTAATTCTGATGCATTTTTCCATGAAAACTCTCTGAAGTTTCTGTTGACAAGAGATCCTTGATTTTATGTATTTTCTCAAATCTTACTTGTTTAAAATTTTTAACTTTTTGAAAAGAATAAACTCTAAATCTTATGTATCTCTGTCTAAAGAGATAATTGCAAAACACACTTGTGAATAAACAAATGTATTTTTATTTAGAGTGATGGACTGAGAATTTTCAAGGGAGATCACCCAAACGTTAGGGCTTATGCATTTGGGAAAATATTATTCATAAAGTTTTATGAACAGCTTTAAAAAAAACCTCTCAGCACTCTACTTCTGTCATGGATTACATAACACACCACATTCCAAGTACTACACAGCAACTCCTCACATGCTCATGCACACACACACACACACACACACACACACACACCCTTATACATATTTAACTCCATCTCATTTTTCTTTATAGATTTCTTTTTACTGCTTATGTTACACATCAAGCTACAGAAGATATGTGAAACTGGATAATTTATGTGTGCCAGAACACTACACTACATCTAGTTTAATAAGTTGTCTACTAACAAAATAAGACACAAGACTTAACTTTAATACTCAATATGATACTATGTTTCTTAATAACAATCACTAGAATATAGATGTGTCCTATCTTAAGAACTAGACACCATATTTATGTTACTGTTTGTTAATTTTATTTACAAAAATTCCATTTTTGCTGGGCGTGGTGGCGCACACTTGTAATCCCTGCGCTTGGGAGGCTGAGACAGAAGGATCGCACAAGTTCGAAGCCAGCCTCAGCTATTTAGTGAGGCTTTCAGCAACTTAGTGAGACCCTGTTTCCAAAAAAAAATAAGAAAGGTCTGGGAGTATATCCCGGAGGTAGAAAGCCCTTGGGTTCCACCCCCAGTACCACCCCCAAAAAAATATTTTAAAAAATTCCATTTTTGTTGTGACTTTCCATCTGGTTTCAAAAATGTCATTCTGCTTCTTTCTATTTCATAGTAAAAGAACAATATATCAACTTCATGTCTAATGCCATGGTGATAACTCTGTATATGTACAAAAAGAGCTACAGGTGTGTCCATTATAAAATGATATTGATATGAGCTTTTCTTGAACATACTCATTCAGTCAAAATACTGTTGAGTAACTATATTTGACAGTGGTTGTCATTTTAATAGGATGTGGAATAAAATACCAGCCATCATGGCACTTATAGTCATGTGAGAAAATAAACAGAGATATAACATTTAAAATATATGTAAAAGTTATATATCATACATATAAGCACATGGGATGTATCAGTCAGAGTCCTTCAGAGAAACAAATAAATATATGTATATTTAGAGAATTAGATAGATATGCATATCTATTATTTATCATCCATTTATCTATGGAGAGATAGATTTGAAAAAAATGGGTCATGGGCCGGGTGTGGTGGTGCAAGCTTGTAATCCTCACACTTGGGAGGCAGAGATAGGAGGATCGCACAGGTAAAAAAAAGAAAGAAAAAAAGAAAAAATGGGTCATGTAGTGGTAAAAGCTATCAAATCTGAAATCCATAGGACAGGCTAGCAGGCTGAATCTTGGGTAGGATTTCTACATCACAGTCTTGAGACAGAATTTCTTCTTACCTGAGAAATCTCAAGTGTGCTCCTAAGTGCCAAGACCTCCTGCTGCCTCGGCATCTATGTTTTGAGACCCCACTCCACATAGCCAATCGGCAACAAGCCCCGAGAAGAGGGTGTCATCTCTGGCCAAAGTACCCCCCACTTTTAGATACCCTTCATGACTATTATTTTCTTGGTAATGATTCCTTTTAACTCTCTACACGAATTGCTCCGGTGATGTGAGATCAGGACTATGAAAGAAATTGAGTCCGTGGAAATAAATTCTCTAATAATTTGTCTAAACGCCCTTGGCTTTGCTCAATAGTAATGAAAAAACTGGCCAGAACTCAGATGCTGTGATAAGCATTCCAGCTGCAGCAATCACAAATGGTCTCCGACCCTCATTCCTATCACTAACTTAGGTTAAGCCATTAACTCCGGTAACCGGTAGCTCAGTTTAAGGTAACTCTGTTTACCCTTGAGATCCTGCCTAGAGACAGAGAAGATAAAACTTTGTGTGTGACTTAAAAGCAATTTAGTTGATGAACAACTTAGTTGCCCAAATACAATAGAGCCGAAGGAAAAAGATTATTGACTTTTACGCCCAGTATGAGCATTCCCCGAGACACAGAGACTGGCCGCATGGTTAGAAATGAATATGACAAAATAAAGGACAGATGCTCTAAATATATATGTATGAAGGAAAGGAAATACCGTAAGAGTAAGAAAAGCATTTTTGCATGAAGAAGAGCTTATCATAAGAACGTCCCAACTGGGAAAGAAAGGAATTAGAAAGTTAGAAGCAGGTTGCAGAGGGTTTGTGACAGGGAAATGGATTATTAAAGATGAATAGGCTTTTAATAGGCTTGTTGTCTAAAGAAGAGTGTTCAGCAGTTAAGGAAATACATCTGACAACTAAATCCAAGAACTTCATGGTGTTGTTTGTGGTGTTTTATTTGCCAAGCTGTGTTGTGAGTTTTTGTAAGCTTTCAGACTTCAGAAGGCAAGGCGGATGAGATCTTAGAGACTCCCATCGCATCTCCCTGGACCGCCATATCTCCCCATGCTTGTCATATGGATATAGATGGAAACTTCAAAAAAGAAAGCAAAAGAAGATTCCATGAGAAGGCGTATTCTCCAAGCCCTGGGCCTTGGGCATGCCTGTATTTCCTCTGGAAGTTACCCTTTGGACCTGCTCTGCTGCAATATGGGAAGAAAGATCCGGAGTTAATCTCCTAAATGCTGGACTAGTCATTTACTTTGTTTGCATGTAATTCACTATTGTTTTGCTGTGATTACGCCCCTTTTCTTTTTTCTCCTATTATTAATCTCACTGGTGAAGGGTATAAATTTTTCGGGGTTCCTGTAATAAATTGTCATTGGCTCAAGAAGCCTTTGTCCATATCAGATTCTTTCTAGAGAGCGCCGTCACTAGGAACTCTTAGTTCCTAGAAGGGAAAGAATCGCTGCAGAGAAGAGGCTGCAGTACTTCACTCTAATCCTTCCCCATCTTTGCTGAGATTCTCGACCGTGAGTGGACTCGCGCCCCAATTAGACTGAGCTGGTTTGTGACACCTAAGTCCTTCTCTTGATTGGATAGATGAGGCCCATCTGCATCATAGAAGGTATTCTGCTTTACTTAAAATCAATTAATTATAAATGTTAATCTCATCTACCAAATACCCTCACAGCGACATCTAAAGTCTGACCAAACACTAGAATGCCATATTTCAGCCAAGCTGACATATATAATTAATAATCACATACAACATATATTTATATAATATACCCTTGACATTTCCATTAGAATAATAGTAGGTTTTGCTACAGGCTATAAAGAAAAATAAAGTATGGTAAGAGAGAGTGACATGAGTTACTTTTCTTGGCAGGGGGAAGACCCTTTGAGATGGTAACATTTGAGCCAATATGTGAAAGAAGAAAGGAAAATATTTTCCTTTCTTCCCTTTTTCTCTTTTTCAGTCACCACCAGAATGGCATCATATGTCTTGTCTTGTGTGAACCAGGACATTTGACTGGGTAACCAAGGTATGCTAAGAGGACCAAAAAACCAGGATGTGAAATCAGGTTTTCTGTTATGGACTTTACTACATAACAAATTACACCATAACTTGGAGGCTTAATACAACAGATACTAATTCTCATAATTCTATAAGTTGATTGGATGGATCTTCTAGTCTGGGACAGCTATGCCAGACATGGAAAGTCTAAGGGAGGCCTCACTCACAGGTTTGGGCCTGTCAGTTGGAATAGCTGGGTGACTGGTCCTCTATCCCACATGATCGCACACTCCCTAGAAGGCTTGCCTGGGCTTGTCCATATGCTGGCAGTTAGACTCCCAGCATGCAGAGAGACCATGTATCAATAAAAAGACACTTCCAAGTCTCTTTTTGAATTTGATTTGTTAATGTTTCATTTACCAAATTGGGTCACACATTCAGGACCAGAGTTAAAGTGGGAGGGGTTAACAAAGGCAGGAGTTGAGGAAAATGGGATTCTCTGGGACCAAATACTAAATAATAAACAATCACAGACACTGTGAAATTGCTTAAGAAGAAAAGGTGGAATACGGGAGGGACATCATGTATGTATTATATTTATGAGGCTTAATAGAAACTGGACTTTGGTTAAATGTCTTTTCCTCTCCAAAATCTCCCATGACACACAGAAAAATAAAAATTCAACAATCCCACAAATATCTAGAAAGCATGCGGCATATCCAATGTACTGACTCATACACTACGGGAATTCAAAGTTCAGTAGAGCATATAGACTAATGTATCAGCCTGCCTGGGCTGCTATAACAAAATAGCATGAATGGCTTAAACCACAGTCATTTATTTTTCAAACTAGTGGAATCTAGAAAGTACAAGATCAAGGTGCTGGTGGATTCAATTAAATTCCTGGTGAGGTTCCTCTTCCTGTCTTGCAGATGGCTACCTTTTTTTTTCCTTTTTCTTTTTTCTTTTTTCTTTTCTCTTTTGGTGGTACTGGGGTTCCTGGAAGCCCTTCTACCTCCAGGCTACACTCCCAGACCTATTTTTTATATTTTTATTTGGAAACAGGGACTATTAAGCCAGAGCGGCTGGCTTCGAACCTGTGCGATCCTCCTGTCTCTGCCTCCCAAGCGCGGGGGTTACAAGCGTGCGCCACCATGCCCAGCTTTGGATGGCTACCTTTTTTATGTATCTTCATCATGGGGACTGGGGAGTAGAGAGAGAGAGAGAGAGAGAGAGAGAGAGAGAGAGAGAGAGAGAGAGAGAGAGAGAGGAGACAGAGAGACAGAGAGAAGTACACTGGTCTCCCCTTTTCTTTAAGGACACTAATATCATCATGGGTACTCTACCTTCCTGAGCTCATCTAAACCTATTCAACTTTCAAAGACCCCACCTTCAAATACAATCCCATCAGGAGTTAGAGTTTCCATATATAAATTTGGGGGAACTTGAACATTCTATCCATAGCATTTGACATCATAGTCTGACAGGATACAGAATTACTCACTGTTTATGTTCCCCTTCTTCTCTAGAGAATTATACATCCTTGCCTGTTGGGATGTGCCTTGCAAGGCTCTCTGTACCTATTGAGAATTCTAAAATCTTAACCCTTCTCAAGTTGAATCTGGCCATGTTTTGTGCTTTAGACAATGGAGAGTGAACTGCCGTGATATGTGCCATGCCAGAGCAGAAGAAGCTTGCCAGGTTTCTGTCAGCAATCTTGTTCTTTTTCCTTTTATCTCAGAATGGAATGTCCCAAACTTCCATTCCTGGTTCCAGGATGAAAAGACTCTTATAGTATAACTGTGGCAATTAACCCAGTATGATGTAAACTGAGCTAGAGATGAATGTAAACAAGATTTTCCTCTCTCTCTAACCATGTATCTCTATCCATATAATATCATATCTATTTATATATATCCATATATTGATATTCCTATGAATATACATCCATAGGAATACATATATACATTAATTTATCTGTACATATACATATATGTTAACATATTATATATCCATATATATGTGTAGATAGAGAAAAAATTGAATTAAGGCACCAACATTTTGGAGCTGATTCTTACTGCAGCAAGCTGATTGATCAATAAATTAGTACTAGAAATCCAGGGCTTCTTTGACAATATCAACAATAACAACCTAAATTATGTTGACTCTAAAAATTACTACTGGAGGTGAGAAGCAAGCAGTCTATATTGTGAAAAACTAAAACACTTAGTAAGACTGTCCTTTGTCACAAGTGGAGTGTAGGTCACTTGCCCAGTGACCTCATGGCTTTTAGCAAGGATGCTGAATACCTCTTGGTTGCCATTAACTGCATTTGTCAAGATACTGCAAAAAGAGATGAGTTCAGAGGATGATTATCTGCTTTGAAGCAGGGTGAAAGGAAAGAGAGAAATGATTTTAAGAATTGAAAGATGCAACTGTCTCTCACTTCCAACCAGTAAAAGGTAGAATTGAAAACTGATTTTAACAACAAAGGCAAATTAGAAGCCTTCCCAGGGGCAAAGGCTGAATCAAGAGTAAGGCTGTCAAACTTCTGTCAAAACCTCTGCATGAATTAAAGGGCAAGGAAGCAAGCCCTTTCAAGGCATAAACTGACTCCGGGAGAAAGGGACCAGGGGAAGATCCCAGAGGGACTTGCTTAGCCCTCTTACCAGAGAGAGGACGGTGTACAACAGAATCAAGCGTGTGACTATTGATATACAGAATCAATTCAACACAAGCAAAAAAGTTTTTAGGAAGGTTAAATTGTCAAGCATAGTGACAGCCTGGACACAGTCTTTGAGCAGATTGTTACTGTTCAGGACGTCAGTTGGCCTTTCAATTTGTGCTTCTCTACAGGGTGGACAGAAGGCTTAAGCTATGTCCTTATTCAGCTATGTCCAAGGTCTTATGCAACAGAAAGAACCTCCCAGACTTCAGGATTTCTTTGGATCAATATCAGGTTGCATAGCTCCAGTTCTTCTTTTTGTCTGAATAGAAGGAACTTTTTCCTGTTGATATCTCTCTCTCTTTCTCTCTCTCTCTCTCTCTCTCTCTCTCTCTCTCTCTCTCTCTCTCTCTCTCTCGTATGATTCAAATGTATGGCAAGCAAAGATGTTTATTATTGTTGTTGTCATTATTTTTAGTTCACGGGACTCTGAATTAAGTGGAGTCACATCCATGCATGTTATCAAGATATCTAAGAATGCATTCCAGTGCTGACTGGGTGGCCTTTCAGAATGTATTCTGAGTGAATTTCACTTTTCCTAAGGAAGCCAGCCCTTGCAACAGTATGAGTAGACTACAATCGGCTGTATTATTGCTCCCAGCAATTTGCACCTTCGCTCTCTATCAGATGATTATGTACCCTCAGCCACAGGATCTTTGTGGGGAAGTTTATATCCTGTCCCATTAATGCTGACCAATCAATGTGAGCAGGATGAATTTAGACCACATCCCTTTTAGGAATAGCTCAAATTTTGTCCACCTTCTTCCTTCTTTCCCCTTTTGCCATGAGGAATGTGTCAAAAAGGGGCTGCTTATTCATCTGGTAATAAGACTATGAAACATACCACATAACATGTGAAGTGAGTGATAACAAAATATTTCTGCAAGCTGGAGAAAATAGATAAAATAAACATTTATTTTATCTGCTTTTTACTGGAGCATGATTAACTGTATATTTTCCTGGTATTCAAATTTATATGTTCATACATGCATATGACATCTCTTGGTGTGTTTCCTTATGCATCCCACCTCACTCTGACCCTCCTCACACATGCTACTGAGGTGGGTATTGAAGCAATCATATGCAAACATAATAGGATTTGGACAATTTCTTTTCTCAAGTCTCTTTTTCCCCCTCCTCTTATCACTTTTCCAATTCTTTTCTGCTATTCTAATGGCCTCTATTCTTAAGAATATAGACAATAAAAATGCTGATAAGGATGTGGAAAGAAAGGATCACTTGTGCACTTCTGGTGGGCTTGTAAATTAGGATAGTCTTTGTGGAGATGGTATGGAGGTTCCCCAGATATATAGGAATGGGATCACAACATAACCTGCTATATTACTCCTCGGTATTTTTCCAAAAGAATTAAAACTAGAATTTAATACAATTTCATAGCAATACAATTTACAATAGCCAATTTATGCAATCACCTACGAATCCATTGAAAGATAATATCAGTACATAGAAGGTTGAGACAGGAGGATTTCAGGTTCTTGGCCAGCCTCAGTTACTTAGTGAAGCCCTCTGCAACTTTGTAAGACCATGCTTTAAAATAAAGAATAAAATGTAAGGCTGGGGGTATAGCTCAGAGGTAGAACTCTGTTGGGCTCAATCCCCAGTACTGAAAAAAAAAAAAAAGAAAATGTGTTATATGCACATTTAAGTTGGTATGTACATATTGAGGTTTATTCAGCCATAAAGAACAAAATCATTTCATATGCAGGAAAATGGATGGAACCGGACAGCATCATGTTCACGGAGATTAGCCGGTCCTAGACTGTCAAGGGCCTTAAATTCTCACTCAGATGTAGAAGCTGAAGATAAAGTAGGAAAGAAAGGCGACTTTATGAAAATAAGAGGAGAATCCTATGTGTAGTTTAAATAATCAGGAAACAAAAACTTTCCCTCAGGCCATGGGTCTTTTCCTCCTGTTAGAGTATTTCAATCTTGTTCTCTTTTCAGATAAGAGGTTTTATTTATTTGTTAATTTTTGTTCCTCTCCCATCTGTTTCCCTGGTATGTATACCCTTATTTCCTGTGAAGCCATTTGTTTTTTTCACAATATTATGTGGAGAAAATATTTGAAGGCTGTAGACCTGGGTTTAAACTCTGTCCCTGCGTCTCGCCAACAGCAAGAGAACTGGGCTGGGAGGTAACACTGAGCCCTCTGAGCCCAGCAAATGGAGCGGGGAATCCTCTGTATCTGTAATGGCTGTTCAGCAAATGGGGATGCTCAATACCTGTAATGACTATATTTTTTTCTAGAGGATAATTTGTGTGTTTTCTAATCTGGGTGAAACTTTAAGCCTATCTCTGGCTCCCTATTTATAACCTCCTTGCTATGAACATTATATGAGGAACATTTCAAAACTTTGTTTCTTTGGGAAATAACTGTTTGAAAAACAATGTATTGGTGCATTGTAATCATACATCTTGATGAAATTTAGGGTGGATACATGTACACAGCACTCATCTAGCCCTCCCCCAGTTCCCACCCTATTTCCTTCTCTCCCCTCCTTCCCACCAATTGGCTTTGATAAGTTTGTGTGTGTACATCATGACCACTGAGGTGTTTCTCTCTCCCCTCACCTTGGCCGCCTTCTTCCCTCATTCAAGGTTTCACTCCTGTGTCCAATTTTCCCCCTAACTTCCACCTATTAGGGAGAACATCAAATTTTTCAACTTTTGTGACTGACTTATCTCACTTAGCATAATGTTCTCCAGTTCCACCCATTTTCCTGCAGATGACATAAGTTTGTTCTTCTTTATGGCTGAATAAAATTCCATTGTGTACATATCCCATAGTTTTGTAATCTGTTCATCTTTTGATGGACATCTTGGTTGCATGCATAGTTTGTCATTTGTGAACTGTGAGGCTATAAACATAGATATGCATGCTTTACTCTGGTAGTCTGGTTTCATTTTTTGTGTGGTCACACAAAAGTGGTATTGCTGGGTCATATGGTAGGCTCATTTCCATTCTTCATAGGATCCTCCATCCAGTTTTCCAAAGTGGTTGCACTAGTTTGCAATACCACAAACAATGTACTACAATTCCTACTTCTCCTTATCCTCACCAGCATGTGTTGTTTGTGTTTTTAATGATTGCCATTCTAATTAAGGTTAGGTGAAATCTCAGGTTAGTTTTGATTTGCATCTCTCTGATTGCTAATGATGTTGAACATGTTTTGTACATATATTTCCCATTTTCCTTTCTTCTTTTATGAAGTGTTTAATTAATTTGACAATCTTTTGTTTGGATTTTAGGCAGTGAGTTTCTTGAGTTCTCTGTATTTGTTTATTTATTTATTTATTATTATTATTTATTATTAACTTATTTATTTATTTAGCAGAACTGGGAATTGAACCCAGGGGCATTCTGTCTCTGAGTTACACCTCCAGCCCCACTTTTTATTCTTTATTTTGAAACAGGATCTCACTAAGTTGCAGATGGCCTAAGTAGCTGAGGTTGGCCAAGAACTTGTGATCCTCCTGTCTCATCCTCCCAGGTACTAGATTACAAGCATGTGCCACCACCCTGGCTTCTCTGTAATCCTTTGAAAAGTACACATTATCTCCATTCTCAGCCAGTAGATCTGAACACTTTTACAAACATTAAAAGGTCTCAAAGTGTTTGTCTGTTTTCAGCACTTCCTTCGGAAAGCTAGGTATAGATAGAACATTTCCTGTCTCCCGTCACCCAGCTCATCTGCCTACTTTATCATAGGCTTCTGGGGACGTTATCTTTACTTATATATCTAGTCTCCATCCTTTTCCCCAGTCCGGTTTAATTGTGAGAAATAAATGAGGTGGTGGTTTTGAGCTGTTTGGTGAGTTTGGTTTTTAAATTTAAGGTCCTTTTATTTCTTCCTGATGAAGGCTTTTGTTCTGGGGTAAATCTTGGTTTATTGAGTCCCGGTATCCACGTTTCTTTCACTTTCTTCCCTACTTTATTAGCTCTGGAGCCTTCATGACTCTTCTTGTCAATACTTTCAGAAGGGTTTTGGTAAGCTGCCCAGTGTCTCTGCACCAGGCCTCTTTTCCCTGGGAGGCAATGTAAGAAGTGCCATCGGGATGGAGAGAGAGAGTACAGCCCCACATGTCGTAGCAGGATTCCGGGTTTTAATTCTGACCCTACCATCTCTGCTCCTTTTAATAAGCTATTTCCCTTTTCTAAGTATCTTTTGTCTTCTGTACAATAACTTAATACTCAAAGGTTTATGGTGCTGCAAATAATTTTTATAATAGTTCACTTAAAAGTGTAACACATCTGTGTGAAGGTCTATATTTTAACTCAGTTGACAGATTGTCAACTTCAGTGAGTTTTGTTTTCTTTTGTAATGGGAAAATCATATAAAGGTCTGTTTTCCCCCATTTGGCCTATTTAAGAAGGATTTGAATTATATGTTTTTGCAATTTATGTAAATTCAGCTCTACCCATTCAGCAGGGATTGACACAAAGAAAGAGAGAGTGACACAGACAAGAAGACAGAGCTAGATGAATCTCCATCAACAGAAGCTGCAGTGATATATTTTGATGTGTGAATGTTGAACTTGCTGAGAGATGATAGGTCAGCAATTTCCTCGAGAAACTGCAAGGATAGATTTTACCTTCATGAGACATTTACCTACTCAGTGTAGGCCCCAAACCTATATAGGATGTAGGCTCTCTGCATTCCATGCAGCACCAGAATGAAGTGCAGAGAGCTCCATTAGCATGTCTATGTCCTCTACTCCCCACTCAAGGAAAATGTGTCCCATAATGTGTTTTGCAAAGATAATTATTATATCTCTCAGGTACCATGTACTTAACATGTATTTATACATCACTGTTTTTTCTCTAATATAGCTTTTTTTCCCCCAACACTCACATAGAATCATTTTTAGTTCCAATAGGATAAAGTACAAGATCTTCAGCAGCGTGTCCAGGGCTCCTGATTCCAGCATTCCCTGCACCTCCATGCTCAGCACCTCCCCAGGTGCACTTTGAACTCCTGCTCCTCCTGGGGACGACCTTCCTCCTCCCACAGGGTGCTGTCCCTTCCTCTGGGCTTGCACAGGTGCTGTCTCCCCTGCACACAGACACAAGCCTCCCTGCCTAAGTAACTGCCAATGTTGTCTAAGGTTTAAGACACCAAAGAAGCAATTATACTAAGAGCACATCCACTCAGCTCCAGTGCTTTCTATCTATGTGGCCTTGGGCAACTTATTTAATTTCTCCATGCCTCGGCTGCTCTGTTTATGAAACAGTCATAAAAGCAACGCTCAGGTTGTTAAAAAGATTAAACACATTAAGATATGCAAGTCCCTATACCAGTGGTGGGCACCGACACTTCTGCTGGATTTGCCTTAGACATCACCTCTTCCAGGGAGATTTCATTGCCCCCCCACTCCTCTCTTCACTAAACAGGGATCGGGGAGCTCTTCTTTTATAATTATCTACAGTATTAACTTGTTTTGAGTCATCTGTTTTGATGTCTGTCTCTACTATTAAATGGAAATTTCTTGGGATTGGGAAATACAATTTACTTATTTATCTATTTATATTGACAATTTATTTTTGAACATCCAACACCCAGCCCATTACCTGATACCAAATGGTCACTCCAAATCGGCTCTTGGATAAAAGAAATTAGTTTGTTGCTGTGACTGATGGAGCTCTAAGTCATCTTTACATGGCACATATCATGGGCCAGGAACTGATTTAAGCAATTTGCTAGCATTCTCTAATTTAATCATCAAATAAATCTCATGAGTTAGGTATGATTAACTCCATTGTAGAAATAACAAAGCCGAGACAGCAGAGAGCTTATCATTGTCATAACATATTTGAGAAAATAATTTAAATCAAGTAATCTGATCCAGAAGTTTCCATTTTTTGCCACTTTTTGTGGCTGCCTTAAAATGAGTTAAAGGAAGGGAGTGAAAAGAAAGAGGGAAGAAGAAAGCAGAGAGGGTAGATGAAGGAAAGAGAAAAACTTGGAAACAATAGTTTTTTTATTTCCCTCACCTTAGTCCTTATGATTTCATCTTCACTGTTTTCCAGATTTATAAACAAATTACTGTGTGGAATATTTTGTTTCTTTCTTTCTTTTTTTTTTCCTTTTTTTTTTTTGTAGTACTGGGGATGGAACCCAGGGACATTCTACCTCTGAGCTAAACTTCCAGCCCTATTTTTAGTCTTTTTAAAATTTTTTGAAACAAGGTCTCACTGAGTGGCAAAGGGCCTCGCTAAGTAGCTGAGGCTGTCCATGAACCACTATCCTCTGATCTCTGCCTCCTAAATGCTGGGATTACAAGCGTGTGCTTGTAAAAAAATTTAGTTGTAATCTACATTTTTATTTGCCTTGAAAAATTACTTGTGAACATTACCTATTAAAACATTTAATTCTTCTGCATAATATTCTCCTAGATGAGGAAAGAAAGAATCAGAGTTTGTTTCTGAAAAAATCTCTGTGGTTGTGCTGGCCTGATCCCATCTATCTGAGGGTCATGTTGTATAGCCCAGCTTTGCAAGGACGGCTGGGAAATGTGAGGCCAGACTTAATGCTTGTCCCCAGAAATTGTATCAAAACTCTGATTGATTGCTTCTTTTTCTCCTTTGATCCTATTCTTTTATCATTAATTATCTTTAGCAGGGCATAGTGGCACATGCTTGTAATCCTAGTACTTGGGAGGCTGAGACAGGAGAATCACAGATTTGAGGCCAGCATCAGCTACATAATCAATTGTGTCATTTTGTCTCTTCTGCTACCCTAATTATTTGATTTTAGAAAGAGAGAGTAGAGCCGGGCATGGTGGCGCACGCTTGTAATCCCAGCGCTTGGGAGGCTGAGACAGGAGGATCGCGCAGGTTCCAAGCCAGCTTCAGCTCTTAGTGAGGCTCTCAGCAACTTAGTGACACCCTGTTTCCAAATAAAGCATAAAATAGGGCTGGGAGTAGAGCCTGGAGGTAGATAAATCCTTGGGTTCCACCCTATTACCACAAAAGAAAGAAAGAAAGAAAGAAAGAAAGAAAGAAAGAAAGAAAGAAAGAAAGAAAGAAAGAGTATAAGTAAGTGCACTGGGTCAAACATCTGTATGGGAGAACATTCACCCTACCATAAATGGCTGAAGACATTTCACAATGTTATGTCTAATATTCTCTTTGAAACTTAGATAATAATAATTAATGAGAATAAACATTTGTAGATAATTGTCTGGCTGTTTCAATACTTTAGTCTAAATCACAAAATTAATAAATGACTGCAGAGGACAGAGACAATATGAGGACTTTCAACCTGATGTTGACAACCTGAAAGTCACAGGACACTCTGGATTCCCAGTCTCTTCAGAGCATGTCTAATTCAATGATTGTGTCCCCTAAAAAATGAAAAAACAAAACATGTTAGAGATAGAGTTCTTGGTTTGATGGCTAGTATAATGTCCTACTAATGTGAAATATAGGCTCTTGTGTTATCTAAATATATCAGTTATCTAATATAACTCCTCAGCTTCAAAAATAAATTTATATTTTCTCCATCATAAATGTAAAGAAAACTCATTATAGAAAATTTATAGAAACAGTAAAGTAGAAAGAGAGAAGAAATTATTCAAAGCCCTACCACTCAGCAATCTACATATATATATATATATATATATATATATATATATATATATATATATTCTTAGTCCCTTTATTGATAATTATTTTTAAAACCTTTTATAGTTGTAATCACACTATTTTGTACTCTTATTTTTTACTTAAGGTACCCCATAGGTATTTCTGCATGTAATTATTAGTATTTCACAATAGAATTTTAAATAGCTACAGACTAATTAGAAAAGCAAATTCATGATAATTTCCTTAACCTTTTCTCTATTGTTGTGTTTTGAACTTGTCTTTAATATTATTCACAATGTTGCAATAAATGTCTTGGTACAGGTAACCGTTTTTTATTCAAATTGTTGCATTAGGTTAGATTAGCAAAGATTGAATCACAAGTACATGACACATCAAGTTCTGTGATGTGATGGGGACTTTGGTGGTAGAGACTTTGGTGTTAGAGAGACACACGCTGGAATCTTGTTTCTGCTCATCACAGCTCTGTGGCTTGGATAACCTACTTAAACTCACGGATGTTTTGAGTCTTCATTCATAAAATGGGTACACATATTTGTTTCATGGGATTGTTGTACTTATTAAATGACATAATATATGCAATGTTCTTAAGTAGTGTTTTAAATCTTTTATTTCTGTTGCCAAATTATTTTCCAGATAGTCACTCTAAGTTATGTTCTCACTGTTGTGTGAGGTCTGAAAAATGTTTATTTCATCACAACCATCCCAACATTTTCTGTAAACTTTAGATAACTTGATATATTGTGGGACTAACATTTGATTATTTTTGAAGTCCTAGTATTTTGTTTCTCCAGCAGAAAGAGCATGTTTTCATGGATTCCAGGTCTTCTGTATCTTTTATGTATAGTTGATATTCTTTTTCTTCATTTGTTGATTTGGGTCACTTGCCAAATTATAAGAGGTTTTTTTTCTTTCTCAGAAATTTTATGTAATAATAAAATTATTGTTCCTAATTTACCTTAAACTGTGTTAGCAAGCTTAAAATGTTCATTCCTTAACATGCTGCAGTTTTTATTCATGTCTTCCCATAAACCCTTCTGATGACAAGTTAAATAAAATACTTGGTTTTCTTGCACACAGGAGACATTTCACCTCCATGCTTCATTTACGGGTGGGAGCTAAGAAAATCTTGCCTGAATGAGTACAGTCTTCCTGGTTTATTAAAAGTAATTCTCCATATGCAAGAAATTATTTCTAATACTTGGTATCTTATGTACATGTTTTTGTTATGTTTACTTCAGCTTATAAATTTCTTGAACGGACACTGCTCACCAGACCCTGGTAAGGGAAGAAGTTATATAACCCTCAACAGTTAGTGAATTGAAAACAGTGAGACTTAGGAATGTGGGTGGAGAAAATATTTTTTTCAGTAATCTCTTACTAACTCATCACTTCTGTGCTCAATTCTGAATGCAGAACAGCATATTTTAAGAGTATCAGAGGTGCCTGTGTCATCAGTAGAAATCACAGAAATTTCAACTCAATATACTATTTATATACACAACAGCAATGTTATTACTATTTCAGGCTGCACCCCCAGTATCCTGTTCCCTCCAACAAGGTTTCACTTCCCAGTATTCACTCAGCTCTCAACGTACTAATGCATGGGCTATTCCACTGATGAGGTCAGAGGCCTGATGATCTAATAATTATCTAAAAGCTTCACCTCTGACCATGGCTATTAGGAATCATGCTTTAAATTTTTTTTTTTTTTTTTTTTTTTTTTTTTTTTTTTGGTGGTACTGGGGTTCCTGGAAGCCCTTCTATCTCCGGGCTACACTCCCAGACCTATTTTTACATTTTTTTTTTTATTTGGAAACAGGGTCTCCTAAGCCAGCGCGCGCGGCTAGCTTCGAACCTGCGCGATCCTCCTGTCTCTGCCTCCCAAGCGCGGGGATTACAAGCGTGCGCCACCACGCCCGGCGGGAATCATGCTTTAAAAATGAGACTTTGGGGGACATTCTGAATTTAAACTGTAACATTTCTTCTTTCTACAAATAATGCCTTTAATAAACTCTCTTCATTAGCCCTCTGAGTGAGCCGTCTGATTCTTAACTAGAAACCCACTGATAAGGGTTTTTCTTTTAGAGATGGAATGGCCGATATTTGTCCGTAGTTCAAGAGAATCAAAAGCATTTTTTGCTTACTAAATGTATGCTTTCCTCTGCATTAAGATTTTCATATTTGGTCAAAGTGTCCTTTGATGGATGAGCAGTTGGGCAGAGAAGAGGCAGCTGAAAGAATATTAAACTCGGTTCAAAAATGTAGTTCCTGTTTTTGCATCACATCATATTAAAGTAAATATGGGCAAATTCCTCCCGAACCTCAGGGAAAGTTGACTTTTTCAACATAGTAAGGATGATCAGGATACTTCCAAGAAGCCCATCGTGAGAAACAGTTAAGATGAACCCATGGGAAAAAATTGTATCCCAAAGGATACATATAAAACATTTTAAACTTGAGTGATTTCTCACAAGCTATGTTTGTTAAAAAAAAGTAATTGATATGAAAACACTATAATAGTTGCGTATTCTCTAAAGGCTATTTAACTCTTTATATTGTGCTTTCCAAAAATCCAGGGGCCCCTTTTATTCATTCTTGTATATCTGACACCTAGCAAACTGCCTGGAAAATATTAGCTGCTCAGCAAATATTTCAAGAGATAGTCAATAAGTCTTAAGAAATACTTCCTAGCCTCAAACATTTTACTGTCTTGCAGAATAGATTCACAAACACATGCATAAATAGCAAGTCACCCAGACAAGAGGGCACTTAACTCTTCTGATGACCCAGGAGGAAGGGTATGAAAGAGTAAAATGCTATGACACCTTAAGACTAGATACATTTTTTGCATATGTGCATGCGAGCGTGCGTGCATGTGTGTGTGTATGTGTGTGTGTGTTTGTGTGTGTGTGTTTGTGTGTGTAGTACTGGAAATTGAACCCCTTGCTAAATTGCTGAGGTTGATCTCAAACCTGAAATCCTTCTGTTTTGGCTACAGTACTGGAATTAAGGGTGTGTGCTACCATACCTGGCTGATACTGGATAATTTATAAAACAAATTATTATTCATATTTCTAGAGGCATGGCAACCCAAGACCAAGGCATCAGCAGGCTAAGTTGCCTGGCGAGGGCTGCTCTACATTTCCAAGGGGAAACAAGGTTGTTGAATCCTCCAAAGGAGAGGAACACAGTGTCTTCACATGGTAGAGGATAGAAGAGAAAGATGGTTAAATACGACATGAAATATATTTTATGTGAGTCTGAATCAAATTTGTGAAGGGTGGAGTGCTCATGGCCTAATCACCTCTCAAAGGCCTTACCTCTTAATATTATTACATTGACCATTATGTTTAAATACCTGAATCTTGGAGGGGATACATTTGGACCATGGAAAATTAACTCAGATTAGTTGAAAATCTCTGACTTGGATGATAACATGGATAGTGTCTGATAAAAGTGTGGGTGTAATTCCAGTTCAGGCTCATAGTAGGAAGAACCAGTGAGACATGTAAACAGATATTTTTAACAAACTTTTTGAAATATGGGTCTAGAACTTAGAGACAGGTCAGGACTTCAGAAATATGTTATTATATCTTATGAATACCACAAAGAATGAGTCATTTTAAGATCACTTTTTTAATTGCCAGGCTTTATTACTTTAAGCACTAAAATAAAAAAAATAATCATTTGGATGAAGATTCCTAAAATTTTATTGCACATTTTTCTGCCACCTTAAATGATGCATCTGGAACCAAAATTGTTTGTTTGATGGCTCAGGGTCATTATTACAATCATCTGTTATTAAAGCAGGCTGCAATTCAAAGATGCTCTTGGAATAATTGAGATGCAGCGAGCTGTTTCCTTCTATTGAACAACTTCAGATCATTGTTGGGATTCTTGTTCTTGAGTTTTATTTTTATCATTTCCATGATTTTCATTTGATATCATCTGTCACTTTCTGCAGCTATTAATGTGTTACCCCTGAACTGATATACTATGTCCTTTCAGTCTCTTGCTCTTCAACAAACACTAGTTGGGAAACCAGATAATCCAACATACCATAGCTATGTGCAAACAATTTCAGAAGGAACAGAGATTCCCCCTTAAGAAAAGACTTCACTAGATTTAAAGGTACACATTGGCAACATCTCTTTAGACTCTTCAGAGGACTTTTATGTCAATATTTTAGATATCAGCTGTTTCATAAAGGTAACCCAGCCAAATTTTGAGTTCTGAATCAGTAAAATGTTACTGTATGCATACCAAAGAGGGAAAAGAGTTTCCTAAAAGTATAGCTTACTGCATATTTTATTTTATTTTTTGTGATTATGTTGTATTATTTTTATCTATTTATTTTGTGGATCATATTGAAAATGGCATACCTTCAGACTGTTCTTGGTGCCCTCTCCCATCCCCAACTTCCCCTTCCTCCCTCCCAACAAAGAGTGTCCAGGTTAACCATGCTACATTCATATTTTTACACATATTCAGATGTAGCTTCTCCATTAATCAACCTGACCCTTCTTCCTCTTCCTATCCTTCCATGCTAGCTTAGCTGAGGTTTCCCCTTCATTATCTGGAGCCCCTCTTGTATTCATAATAATCCCTGGTTTGGGCATATTAGAGAAAACATATGTCCCTTCTCTTTCTGTGCTAGGCTGATCTCACTTAACATAATGTTCTCCAGGTCTTTCCATCTTCATGCGAATGACATAATTTTGTTCTTCTTTATTGTTGAGTAGAATTCAATTGTGTGCATTTCCCATAATTTTGCAACCCATTCATCTGTTGCTGTAGAACTAGGTTGGTTCCATATTTGGGCTATTACGAATTATGCTGATATGACTATGAACATG